>NW_021130715.1:0-550 GCF_004193835.3 Ostrinia furnacalis | reverse complement strand
TGGTGAACTGGTTTCAAAAGCCTGGATAGCCGGTTAAAACGGTATTTTTCGGTTTCGGTGAAACAGGTTTTGTGACCTCTAGTGCCTACCGCGAGTACCAGAGTTAGTTTACATTGTACGGTCGACAGCACGTCAACGTAAACACTGCGGTATCTTACGTAGTTGCGATAGGGGCGAGTTTGCAACGAAAATGTATAGCTTGATGTGCTGTCGACTGTACATTTGCGCCGACTTCCCCTTTTTTCCTTGCTTTCTATAGTTAATTAGGATGTTTAATAAAGTCTGGAATCTGAGAGAAACATCATACAAATCAGCGCTAATATTTTGAACAGTTCTCATAGTTGAATCACTTTAAATTTTTGTCTTTTTCTATTTTGTAAAGACAAGAAAATGAGCTATAAGACTTTATTTGAAACGTATGTAATGTATCTTTAACTACAGTTTTCACGGATCAGTAGAAAGTAAGTATTGAAGATTGATAGAGATATCTGGTAGATATAGTCATTGATAACCAGCGACTTTAATTATTTAGATAGAGATATTTCATAGT
>NW_021130713.1:0-1859 GCF_004193835.3 Ostrinia furnacalis | reverse complement strand
TTTGATTTTTTCTCAGATTAGACTTTTAGCAAAATTAAGTTACGTAATTAATGTATTTTTTACACTAGTAAATCCCGCGACAAGTTTTTAATCTTTAAATTGAGTAAAGTAATAAGTTGATGGGTTTGAAAGAATTTATGTTTTATTTTATTCTTTTTACAGCATCAAATGCTTGTTTATGAAAAATATTTACTATTTAAATTTTACTTTTTAGTTTTTATGATGCGGGATGGAAAAATTAAAATTTATTCTGATTTTGTGACGTTTCCGCACATAAAATAATATGGATAGGTTTTATTTAAATAGAATGAAATGTATGAAAACGAGCGTGCCATTTTTTAAACGTTATCTATAATATCTGTGTCCATCAAAGAGCTCGTAACTAAATATCGTAAGCGCCATTCACATTATTATCTAAAAGTTAATAATAAATATTTAGTTTTTGCAAATCTAAACAAGTTAGGAAATCAAAGAGGTAAAATACTGATATCATTGTGATTTTATAGAATTTATTATTATAAACCACGGTCGTATAATGCTAAAATTTATCTAATCGTGTTTTTAAACAGTTATCCCATTAGGTACACATGCGCAAACCCATCAAAAACAATACTTTGTCAAAAAACCAAGTCTCACTACTGAGTTGTTCTACGGTAAAAAGTTGTGAGATCCATGTAATACCAAGTCCAGTCCAGGAAATCATTAACGTTTTACATAAATATATTGACTTGGCCATCGCATGAAAACACGAGTAAATTAAATTATTTAGTGCGAAAAGAAACGAAATTTTGCATGCCTGTGGAGACGTGCAAAATTTCAGCTCAATGGGAAAACGGGAAGTAAGTAAATTTTAAGTTGCAAGATTTTACAACTCCAGATGTCAAAGAAAATAAAAGCTTGTAGATAGCTTTACAAAGAAAAGAAAGATTTATAAAGAAAATAAAAAGTACTGTCTACGACACATTTGTTAGGCCGTGTTGCACCGTCTTACTCTAACATTGACATCAAAATTTTGGATTTCAAAAATCTGTCTAACATAAAACACCGGTTATTGTCAGTTAGGGTCAAAGTTAGGTGGTGCATCTCAGCCTTAGTGTATTTTAACTAAATTTAATACAAATAAGGATGACGAAAATAAATCGATAAGTGATCTCACTTGAATATTTCTTATAGTAGGTATACAAGATGTCGAACAAATGGTTACTTACTGAAAAAGTGCTTCATGAGACCTAGCAAACGGCATCAATAATATGTTTAAGAACGAACTGAATCTATTCAAAAAACCTATATTTCCAGCTTTCATACATTTAATACAGTTACAAACAAACACGAAATCAATGGTTTCTGAGAATTCTGAGTGCCTTAATGCCGTCCCCTTTATATGTTTATTTAGTATTTATTAATTAGTATCTCTTGATGATTTTGTAGCAAGTTAAACCTAAAATCATGTTGCAATTTACGAGTTTGTTGTTTGATTATTATACAACGTGTCCCAAAATTCAAGGATAAGCCGGCGCCGCAGGGTGGAGCTAGACATGACTGCTTTAGGAAAAATAAGAAAAAAAATCTATCTCAATTATTTTTTAAGTTACACAATAAATTATGAAATTCGTCGAAAATTGACACCCCTTATGATATTTTACATTACCACGACTACAATTTTTCAAATACTTCAGTTTTTTTGTTTGTATCGGCAACTTAAGTAGTGCTGCTGTCCACCCCAATTCTTAAAACCCTCAGAATGCTTGCAGTTTTTACACAAAAGTTAATCAAAATATGATATTTCCTTAAAATTTTGAACGATTTTTACTTACACTCCACTTTGACTCGTCGTTTTGTAAAAAAATAGTATGAACACT
>NW_021130712.1:0-954 GCF_004193835.3 Ostrinia furnacalis | reverse complement strand
AAGGTCAAACCAATCGCGGGCCTTGTTTCGGTCGCGGCCCATGACGGCCCAAACCTTGTCGACGGCGATGGATTCAATGGTCGCTGCGTCGATGAGCGCCTGGGTCTTCGCCCCGAAGGCGCCACGCGCCATGGCAATGGAAGTGGGGTAGTTCTGGCAGGCCATTTCAGGAGCAACCCAGAACTCGAGCTTCACACGTACGGCCTGCATCCAATCGGGGGCCTGCATGGTGAGCGTGAAGGTCCTTGGGTTGCGCTTGGCAGATTCCTCACGACCCTCGTCGCGGTCTTTCAGGCGCCATTCCCAGTCCAAACCGACGCCCATGGTCAGGCGTGCGCGATCAGACGCATGCTTGGCCCAGCGGTCGATCCCGTGCGAAACCGAAGTGATGAAATCCAGGTCTTCCGAGAATCGCGGAGAACCATAGACCAGGTGAAGAGAAGTGCCGCCCTGGAACGCGATTTCACCCTTCTGCCACCGACGGGCGCTGGCAAGTCCGGCCAGCAATGCAAGCTGAGCCTCTTCGGCCCGTTGGAAAACCTCGTCGGAGGTAAGTCGGCGCTTGGTTGGATTCATGGCTGATAGTCTACAAGTTTGTAGACTTTGATGCATGTTTTGTGCGGCTTCTGCGCCACACGGCTCAGGTTCTTACTGGACCTGCCGGAGGCGATCGCTGGAAACGTTGACCTGAATGACCGAGAGCTTGGCGCCACCGTGCTCCTTGGCGTGCTCAAGGGCCTGCAGAGACCGGCCGATGAAGGTCTGAGCATCATCGCGATGTGCGATAAGTTCCGACAAGCCTGCACTGACTGGAGCGGCTCGCTCTTCACGGAGCCACTCGATCCATCCCTCGGACACGACTGTGGCATCCTCGATGACCGTGTTGTGGAGCAGGACGGCCAACTGTCCCTTCGAGACCACAGCCAAACGATCGCTCGAACGCACGCGCTCGCG
>NW_021130709.1:0-873 GCF_004193835.3 Ostrinia furnacalis | reverse complement strand
ATTTAATCCTGCATTAAATAAGACCAAATTCATATGTTTTGGACAAACCGTTCTCGTGCAAATGTTAGGCAAAGTAGAAAATATGTGTATAATTAATGACCCTCTCCACGTCCAATAGCTCGTCACCCGTAGGCTCCCAACCCTTGTAAAGGGTCGGCTTAACCAGCTTATCCCTGTCAAGGCTCACGAGTTGGATTCGCTTATCCTTGTTCGTCCCAGCCGTTCCTTAACTGCGGTTGCTGCACCTCTTCCTGGCACTCTCCTGAACGACTCTGTGTTACCTAATGTGGCTGGCCCTCTTTCTTGTACCCTCCTGTACGATTGCATTGCTTAGCCATATGCCTGGTCCAAGGTTCGACACCACAAAATCAACTTCGTACGCGCGAAAATACTTTAAATACTATTTTCTGTGCTTGCAACATTTTTCTTTACTGCTTCGCCTCTATTAGTCGTAGAGTGATTGTATATCGATAGTGGAAGTATCAATTAATGTAAGGGACATTTTGGCCAAAATGAGTTATATATACCAACGCATTCAGAATTTTCGGCTCTATCGATTGGTATACTTGAAATGTTGATATCTTTAAAAAAATGTCCCTTACCTTAAACATTTTTAGCCGTCTGAATACGACTTTTGGGGAAACAAATGATTTAAAGGACGTAAATTCCTTTTAATAATACAATTCAGCCCTTACCCTAAACTGTTGGTTTTAACTTTTGAACTGATTGAACCTTACTTCATTTAAAACTTTTTGATTTATTATAATTAGGCCCTTACGTTAATATGCATATAGGATATCAATTACTTTTTTTGGTGGTGATATGCATTTAATGCCTCCCACTCCTACTAGTTGTCTTGTTTCTATCTTTTTT